>NC_056739.1:1158111924-1158144424 GCF_019279795.1 Protopterus annectens
TCCGCAAATAGATCTGTTTGCCTCCCCTCTGAATAGACAACTTCCACTATTTTGTACCAGGGCACCCAGCCCCCTCGCGAGGAGGGAAGGGGATGTTTCTTTATGCATTCCCCCTTCCTACTTCTACAAAAAGTCCTGCTGAAAGTCCAGCAGGACAAACCAGAAATCTTGTTGGTGACTCCCTTTTGGCCATGGCAGCATTGGTTCCCCCTCCTTCATTTAGCCAGGGGCAGTCATCACAAATTACCTCACAGAGTGGACCTCCTCACACAAGACAAGGGAGCCTTAATCCATCCCCTCTTAGAATATCTGTACCTTACCCTGTGCGTGAGAGAGTTTTGATCCTTTTCAGACACCTTTATACTTAGGACGTGCTTTATGTCCTGCTGGAGGCCAGGAAACCCAACACTAGGAGATCTTATTTTTCCAAATGGTAAAGATTCTCCATCTGGTGTCTTCAAAGACAGCTAGACCTATTTCAAGAAGAGGTCCTTTAAGTGCCGTCTTACCTGTGTGAATTGCTGCAAGCAGGGCTGGCATATTCTTCTGGGCCCACCTAGCTGCTGTTTCAGCTTGTGTGCTTCCTGACCCTCCTTTTGCCTTCTGACTTCCAGTGAAGTTATTCCTTAAGGGAGTATTGCACCTCAGACCCCATAGAAGGCCATTTTCTTCAAAACTTTTCCCACCTTTAATGTGACCTATAACCTGTACAATTCAGTTGAAAAACAAATCTGCTAGGGGGGAAAAATATAAAAAATAAAAAATGTACAATACGCTGGTTGCATAAGTGTGTTCACCCTTAAACTAATACTTTGTTTTCTGTGCACACCCTTAAACTAATTCTTTGTTGAAGCACCTTTTGATTTAATTACAGCATTCGGTCTTCATAGGTATACTTCTGCCATCAATTAAAGAGACTCTGATTAACCCCAAATAAAGTCTGTCCTAGTAGGATTCTCCTGACATTTACTCATTTGCCTGCTACATAAAAAGCTGTGGTTCGCAGAGAGCTTACAAAGCATCAAAGGGATCTCATTGTTGAAAGTTGTCAGTCAGGAGAAGAGTACATAAAATTTTTCCACAGCATTGGATATGCCATGAAACACAGTGAAGATAGTTATCAAAAAGTGGAGAAAATATGGGACAACAATTACGTTGGAAGGAACTGGACATCCCTTCAAAATTGATGAAAAGGCAAGACGAAAACTGTTTAGAGAGTCTGGCAAGAGATCTACAGCAACAGTGAAGGATCTGCTGGAATTTCTGGCAAGTACTGGTTGTGTGCTACATGTGACAACAATCTTCGTATTGTTCATATGTCTGGACTATGGGGTAGGCATGCAAGACGGAAACCTTTTCTTACACAGAAAAACATCCAGGCCTGGCTAAAATTTGCAAAACAATGCATCGTCTCCCAAAAGCATGTGGAAAAATGTGTTATGGTCTGATGAGACCAAGGCTGAACTTTCTGGCCAGTTTGTCCCAAAAACAACACTTAGCATCACCAAAAGAACACCATCCGCATGGTGGTAGCAGTATCATGCTTTGGGGTTGCTTTTCTGCAGCTGGAACTGTGGCTTTATTCATGGTGGAGGGAATTATGAACATTTCCAAATACCAGTTACTTTTGTCCCAAAACCATTAGGCATCTGTTAGAAAGCTGAAGATGAAGAGGAATTTCACCTTTCAACACAGCAGTGACCCCAAACATGCATCCAAATCAACAAAAGAATGGCTTCACCAGAAGAAAATTTAAGTTTTGGAATGGCCCAGCCAGAGCCCAGACCTAAATCCAATAGAAAATCTGTGGGGTGATTTGAAGAGGGCTGTGCACAAGAGGTGCCCTCGCAGTCTGACAGATTTGGAGTGCTTTTGCAAGGAAGAGTGGGCAAATATTGCCAAGTCAAGATGTGCCGTGCTGACAGACTCCTCCCCAAGAAGACTGAATGCAGTAATTAAATCAAAAGGTCTTTTAGCAATGTATTCGTATAAAGACGTGCACACACAACAAAGTATTAGTTTAAGGGTGTGCACACTTATGCAACCAGCGTATTGTACGTTTTTTATTTTTTATATTTTTTCCCCTAACAGATTTGTTTGTTTTTCAATTATGTTGTACAGGTTATAGGTCACGTTAAAGGTGGGAAAAGTTTTGAAATGATTTATTGAAGTCTCATTTTTTTATGTCACAAATATCTGGCATTTTATCAGGGGTGTGTAAACTTTTTATATCCACTGTGTATGCCTTTTTAGATGACATAGGTGCAGCTATCCTGGGACTGGGGTGCAAGTGGAGCATTCATTTCTGAGGAAAGGTATGTGCAGACGTCACTTTAATGGCCCAAGCATCATATGGCCAATGTCAGACATTCCACGTACCTTGCAGTGACTAAAGATTTTGTATACTGCCTGGACATTCTGGAAGCTAAGCAGATAATAACCGACAGGTTGTGAATACTGCAACATGGAAGAAAAGGACATCTATGGTTATGATAAGATTTTACACAACTATTTTTTTTTCACACATATTGAATACCATGTTTCTGTACATTTGTTTGACAGACATCCTTGTTCATTGCTACTAGTGCTTTTTGTTAAGCTGTAGTATATTGTATTTTAAATTTACTTGAAACTATTCCATATGTTTATGGTGATATAGCCCCTTGGGTGCAGTATGATAAACTGGAAATCAGCCCCCACCCCACCATCCTTTTAGTGATAGACTGTTGTTACTTGAAAAGAAAGTGAGTCCAGTAATATTTTTTATTCTATTTTTGTCCAAAAGACAAAGCTTATGCTTGCAGTATGTCACCTTGCTTTCCATGTTGTAAAACCTAGCAACAATGTCATTAATAATCCACCATTGTTTGTTGTCAGGTCTGCTGTGTCATGAATATTGAGTTGAAGTATTTGGTCTCGCTGAAATGTTCACTTGTCATGTTATCCATTGCCACCACATTATGACATTTTAGAGGGTCAGTTGAGCATTATTTATGGGAATGATATGAGTATGATGAGCAAATAATTTCCTCTTGTGCATTTTCCTAGTTAAATGCATTCAGAGACATGATCCTTGTTGCCAGTTTAATCATCTTTACTTTCCTTACTGATGTCACACTGTATTATTGATTACTTATTTTCCTTCCATAACCTGTTTTTTTTTTATAAGTTAATTTTGACATTGTTAAAAGTTTGAATGGAATCTTCAAGTGGGCCATGAAAAATACATTTGTTAAAAAGGTAGGAAATTAGAGAGAGTTTTTTTTTTTATTAATAGCGTTTCTAATCCTTTTCTTCCTGATGATTTCTTCTGAGTTGCATATTTTAACTGAATTCATATATTTAAAATTCCAGACAGATGTTTTCAAGTTATCCAACCACAACCGTGCTTCCAACCCGTCGTGCCCAGACTCCACCTGTGTCTTCTCTGCCCACATCTCCTTCAGATGAAGTTGGACGGAGGCAAAGTTTGACATCTCCTGACTCTCAGCCGACACGACCATCAAACCGTACAGGTATATATTTTTTTCTAAGTGAAGTTATCATTGCCTATCTGGGGTTAATTGCTTGTTGCATAGTTTGGTGAGGGTTATTTATGTCCACCAATTAGTCTTTTGTTATGGTATCAGTGACAGTGTCAAAATACTAACTGCCAGAGCAGCTCATCTATTTCAATTCTTCAGTATTGTGATTTCTTATAATTAAGACATTCTAACAACAGTTTAGGATTAAAGATTTTGTTGGTGCAATTATTGCACTAACAAAATGTATCTGGATTTCCATTTTTAAGCTACTTGCCTTGATAAGTAATTAACCTTACCAAGCAAAAAAAAAAAAACCTCACTGTCATGGTGTCATTTATCTTTTTCTCAGGTACCAAGCACAAGGTCACACCTACTCTGTCCATGGCCTGTTAATGTGTAAGATTTCTCACTTGGGTCATGTTACATGAACCCTGAAGCTCTCTCTCACATCCCTTTATACCTGTTTCATCCTTCCTTATCTCATCTTGTCATCCCCTTGCTTAATAACTCTCATCCTATTTCCCTCTACCTTTGCATCTCTGTCACTCTTCTCCTTTGTACTCCTCTTCCCTCTGAACACCTCTCTCAACTTTTCTATATCTTTTCCCCATGGTGTCTTTTCCTGCAACAATTATGACTTCACAAACAAAACAAAACCTCGTGGCTAAAGGATAATAGTACCAACAAAAAAACTCTCAGTAAATAAAACAAAAATGTGATACACAAACCAATACAGTAGATCTAATAGAAAAACTTTAATGTCAGGTAAGCGCTTTCCCAGTTTTTATGTTGGGAAAACTATGCGCTCCCTTAAGGAGTGTATACTGGAACATGTTTGTTGTATACGTAGGAATGGTGCTTCCAGTGCACTTGCAAAGCATGTTAATGAGATAAAGATCATATTTTTTCTTTTAAGGTATTGCAGAAGAGGTGTTGATAGAGATGAAATGGATCATAGCCATACCTCTCAACCTGGAAACATCAAAAATCTGGACAAGGCCCATGAAAAATAGGCACATGTCTGTACGCTGATTAACAACTAATTTGTATACATAATTATGTAACCCCACCCACTCCAATGGAATTGTGGGATACCAACTTTCAAACGCAAACTGAAGAACAGAAAACCAAAATATGGGTCCAGAGACCCCCTGCAGCCATTCCAGTGTCCCATTACCTGACTATTTCTCCCCATTTACCATATCCGCGGTGATGGTGCTGCAGTAGCGTTGTTGTCTCACAGTATATCCGTGGTGGTGGTGCTGCAGTAGCATTGCCGCCTCACAGTAAGACGCTGTCCGGTTCATTTCTCAGCTAGAGCATCTTCTGCGTGGAGACGTGCATGAATGGGTGTACTGTCGTTGAAGGTTGTGCGTCAGGGCTGGTAACTCGGCATGTAAAAATCAACTACCAGTCATTAGCGGACCAGAGTTCCGCTGTGGCGACCCCTAACTGGGAAAAGCCGAAAGACACAACAACAACAACTAATGTGTGCCTACTGCTTTACTTCTACAATGATTATTTAGATTTTATTTTTACATTTTGCAGCACAACAATGCACAAACACTAACAGACATCTGTTAAATAAAGCAATACTGTCTCACAATGAAAATAGACTTGGCATTAAAACTTCTCTGTCCTTGAAACTCATATTCATTGAAACAGCATTGAAACCCACACCACATCCTAAGAAAATGCATCTGGCCAGTGGTGGATAAAGATGACTTTTGGGCCGTTTTCAAATCATTGGCCCCTTGCACACAAAACAAGAAATATACATGTGTCATACCTCTCAACCGTGCCACGAATTCCTGAGTGGCCCCTTTAATTTCCGAATTTCCTGAGGTTTTTTTTTTTTGTTTTTTTTTTTTTTGTTATACTGCTCCTGATGTCATCACATGCAGGGCATGCGTGATGATGTCAGCATGAGGCAGACAACCTGTCAGGAACAGTACTACTACACTACTTAGTTTAACTTTACCGGTCTGACTGGAACTGCTCAGGTTTTGTTTGTGCACAACACTTCTTTCTTCCAGCTATGTAAGTCAAAAATAATAAAAGAAGACTGTTACTTAATTCTTAGGACCACCTGTGTGTGATTTATTATGCTTCTGCTTAAGAATATGCTGCCGACTGGCCTTTTTTCTCGCTGTATGTGATTTATGCAGCCGGCCGATGAGATCTTAATGGCTGCATTTGTACTGTCCTTTCCTCACATTTCTTTGTGTACAGATGTAATTAAGGGTTCGGGGTTCAATTTGAAGGGTTAAGTAGTTCAGACAATGCTATTAAGGGCTCAGAGCTCAATTTGAATGCCAAGACTTATACTGTTACTTAATGGTTAGCCAGTGAGATTTAAGGGTTTGTACTGTACTTTCTTTTATGTACGGGCTGCAGTCAGTTATATTATGTTATGGACTGAAAGAATGTTGCATTGAAGTGTGGGACCAGTCTTTTGTACTGCAACTATTAAGCTCAATTTGAATGCAAGGCTTAGTTAGGAATACCCTGACAAGCAGTCTTTTTTTCTCGCTCTTTGTGATTTATGCTGCCGAACGATGAGATACTTAACGGTTACATTTGTACTGCACTTTCCTCACTTTTCTTTGTGTAGGATGTTAAGGGTTCAGGGTTCAATTTGAAGGGCTAAGTAGTTCAGACAATGTTATTAAGGGCTCATGGCTTAATTTGAATACCAAGACTTATGCTGGTACTTAATGGTTAGCCAGTAAGACTTAACGGTTGTGTTTGTACTGCACTTTTTTATGTACAGGCTGCAGTCAGTTATATTATGTTATGTACTGAACGATTATTGCATTGAAGTGTGGGACTAGTCTTTTGTACTGCAGCTATTAAGCTCAATTTGAATGCAAGGCTTGTTTAGGAATACGCTAACAAATGGTCTTTTTTTTCTCGCTCTGTGTGATGTATGCTGCCGGCCAGTGAGATATTTAACGGTTTCATTTGTACTGCACTTTCCTCACTTTTTTTTGTGTACAGATGGTAAGGGCTCGGCTCAATTTGAAGGGCTAAGTAGTTCAGACAGTGTAATTAAGGCCTTGAAGGCTTATGGTGTTACTTAACGGCTGAATGCAAGGCTTATGCTTTTACTTAATGGTTAGCCAGTGAGATTTAACAGTTTGTGTTGCATTTTCCTTTATGTATGTGCTGCAATCAGACAATGTTATTATGTACTGAAAGATTGCTGTATTGAAGTATGGGACCAGTCTTTTGTACTGCAGATATTAAGCTTAATTTGAATACAAGGCTTGGTTAGGAATATGCTGCCACCAGTGAGATATTGTGTTTGTGTGTGTGCATGTGTGTGTGCACGCGCGCACACATATGTTTAAGAGCATATCTTTATGTTAGAGAGAGATGACAGACTGACAAGGCTGTGTAGTACTTTACACTGTGGTGGCAAAGTTGGATTTGTGTAGAAAGCATCCTATCTTTTCAGCAGTTATACCACTTTGCGACACCACACTTACTACAGCCATAAACTGTCATTTATTTACTTTTGTTACTTTCATTCTGTTCAACCAGCAACTATATGAGCAGTTTCAGTTAGTGTTTTTTTTTTCAATATACTTAAATAAGGATAGGTAGAATAGCTGCAATAAATGGGAAGAATGTGGTCATAATGGTGAATATTTTTCTTATTTACTACTACTTAATTCTACAGTAATGTGGTAGTTTAATTACTTTCACTTGTAATTATCATATCAGTATAAAAAACTGATGTATTACACAATACTAAAAAAATGACCTTGCATCTTGCTGTTGTGTTTGGTATTGATTACATATAATTCCCTTTTTCTTGTAGATACAGTGTTCATCAAGTTAGGGGAGTATACTTCTTAACCTCTTAGTGCAAGTAATCTGGGCATAGCCAGAAATGATGGAGGGACAATGGGCTAAAAATTGTGATAGATTTTAAATATTACTCTTATAATGAGAGAAATTTGCTAGAATAACAGGATTTGTGTTGCCATGCATTTTTCTGAAGGATATGAAGTCTGAAACAAAAATGAGTGTTTTCTTGTGGCTTTCAATACTCGAGCTCTACCAAAAACCACAAATTTTATGAGGGACAGACCGAAAATTTGTGGCAAAAATCTGGACATTTTTGAAAAATCTGGACAGTTAAGAAATATATAGGGGAGAAAAGTACATTAACAACTGGTGCTGCAGAAAGAAAAAGAATTAAGGCCTTTTTGCTGAATTCTCCAGTGGTGCAGCGGTAGCGTTCTTGCCTCACAGCAAGAGGTTCTCCTGTTCGATTCTCGTCTGGAGCACCTTCTGTGTGGAGTCTGCATGTCCTTCCCATGGTCGAGTGGCGTTCAAAAGATATGCATAGAATGGGCGTGCCTTCGTTGAAGGTTGGGCATCGAGCTGGCACCTCGGCACCGTAAATATCTACTGCCAATCATTAGTGGACCGGAGTTCCGCTGTGGCGACCACTAACTGGGAAAAACCGAAAGAACAACAAACTGCTGGAACCATCAAGATATTCAGTTTTCTCACATAGTGCCACCAGTGTTAACAAATGAATCTTGTAAGATGGCACTGTGTCTGTACTGCAAGGAGTGGATAACATTATGCACGATCTACACACTTTAATGTAAACTTTAGAAACTGTTAGTGGCAAAGGACTTTAGTTACTTGCTGATGTGATAAGCAATCCATAACTCTATGGTTTAATGTATTTATTTACTTTTATTAACTGGGTCTGAGGCCATATTTTGGTTGTCTGTTCTTCAGTTTGCGTTTGAAAGTTGGTATCCCACAATTCCATTGGAGTGGGCGGGGGTACACAATTATGTATGCAAATTTTATGTTAATCAGCATACAGATTTGTACCTAGTTTTCATGGGCCTTTGTCCAGATTTTTGATGTTTCCAGGTTGAGAGGTATGACGTGTTCTTTTCTTTGATACACCTTCCTGACTTTATTAAGTTATATTCCTTGTATAATGCAGCACACTTGTTAGACAGAGTGCATTTTAAATTTGTTGTTTGAACATTTTTCCAGTAGGCTGTACTGTAGGCAGTGAAACAAAATGCATGAACAAATAATGACAAAACTGCCCAATTCAGAACATTTCCATCTCATTATAAATAGAATGACAGTAGTGTAAGGCATAGGCATCTTGCACAGCTTCTCGCCCTTATTTCCAATTTCAATTTTTTTGGGAGGGGGGGACAAAAGGTCAAAAACCAGCGACACATTTTAAACATTGCTTGTATAATTTTGGAAAGTTGCTAGAATATAATGTTACGTTACCACCATGCATTTCACTGGCAAGTCTTAAGCCCAGGACACTATGCACTACAGTCAGAGCAATATACCACTATGCCAAATCAGCAGTTTCCTGGAAAATAGGAAGACTGAAACGTAATGGCTATCATTTAGTGAATTCAGTTCTCACTTCTCACCGTAGCTGTCAACCTCTTAGCACATAAAACCTGGACAAAGCCAATAATGGGGGAATACAAATTCAGTTCTCACTTCTCACTACCTGTTTATTTATGAAAGAATCCCAAATTACATCTAGCAGCAACAGTTCAGGACTGGGTGTCGAGCAAATGAAGACTTGTTGTCCTTTCTATTTACCCTTTACTGGAGAAATTCAGAGTGGCATTGGGAATGCATTTATTTTTTTCCCATAAAAAGGCATTATATGAGTGATGTGGGTCACTCAAACTCAGTGCAGTCATGTAGGGTCTAATTAGGTTACAAGTAACATAAGTATACAGAGGCACATATGAAAGTCTTTATGAAATAAGAGGTAACATGCTACAAACATTATCTTCGTTGCAACAGCTGAAGTGCTCTACAAAAAAAGGTTACATACATGATCCACACACTGTTTTTAAATCAGTTTTTGAATCCACAGTACCTGACCCTCAGCCCTATCTGGTGATCCAAAATTAATGTCAGTGCTGAGCTTACAGCATTATTTTCTTGGGTCCTTCACCTGCATCCAGCTCTCATGAAATATGTCAACAATACCAGATTTTTGAATTCTCAACAACAACCTGAATACACACCTGTGATTAAAAAACAAGTGGAAATCCTTCCTCTACAACTGTTTGATTTACTGTGAGCATAATGGAATTTAGTAGTGGTAGTCATCTACTGATACAACTTGCAAACAATAAAACTATAATTTGAACATGTTAACTGTTTCACATTACTGTACTATGTCATATTCTATTCCCTGTTTATCACTTTCAAACTTTGTCCACTGAGTACAGTTCTCATTGTCAGCCTGTCTTTGCTTAGTATCACTTTATATAGCTTTTAACATGATCCGGTTACTATGCACTCTGATACTGTCATTATGAGTACGTAATTATGTTTTATATTACATATATTATGGCAGAAAAGGTTCATCCAAACCACCTCAAAAACACACGCACACCGTTCGTTTCCTTACTTGTATTGAGTCGTGATTCCTTGCTCCCCCGAACAAAACGAGTGCCATTTGGAACATATATAATCTAGTGCTGCTACAGATAATCCGTTACAAGGGATCCGTTCCCGCTCGCATTTGCAGCCAGGCCAGCCGGAAATTGTGTGCACGATGTGAGCTCCTTGACTCAGTTCCGACTGGCTGGTAGCCCCGATGGAGCTGACGTCATCGAGCACGTGATGACGTCAGCTCCAACGGCACGAAAATTGAAAGAATTAAAAGAAAAAAAAAATCAGAAATGAAGGAGTGCCACTTGGGAATTGTGGTACCCCTTCATTTGAACCCCAAAACTCAGTAAAAACGAGTAATTTGGTATGGTTGGGAGGTATGATCATAGCACTACAGGCGCATAGATAGCCAGGGTTGAATGTGTCTGTTCCCTTGAAGCTTGCTTTGAAAGCTTGTGATTTAGTTTACTGATTTTAATTGTTCAGTTAATGCTTGTATTTTATTGGTGTATTTGAATTTTTAGCTTTTTGTATATACAATTGTGATTGCTGTGTGGGTTTATGGTCTGATGTTCTGCGAAAGTGCTTACCTGACAATAAGGTTTTTCTTTTAGTTCCACTGTATTGGTTTATGTACCACATTTTTGTTTTATCATTTATTCTGACTTGCTTGTTGTAATATATTCATACATCTCTTTATAATGATATGCTGCAATCTGTGTAGCATAAACCATCTTAGTCATTATGGTGACATCTTATCCGCAAAGCTCTGCCAAGCATAATTCTATTTTTCCATCCATGTTTTGACATTGTAAACTGCTTCTTGAACTAAATGTTGTAGCATGTTCTTACATCTGTAAATATGTGTACATATTTGTTTTTTGTTATATCCTTTTATCTGTAAATTTGTTTTTGTTCATTTCTTGTGCGATCCTGTTCAACTGGGCTGTGCCTGCAAATGGTTCATTGAGATCAGTGCACTACCGCTGTAAACAAACATAAACATACATAAATACATTTCTTAAATACTACCAATGTCATCTATTACCTTGCAGTCTGTTATCATATTGAAGAGAGACCCTCCACTGGGTGCCCGTGCTGCTAAAGAACCATTTCTTTTAGTAGGTGAATTCAAAATAAAAACTGCTGACAGGATACGATTTAACGGTTTGATTTTCTTTCTTTTTTTTTTTTTTATGTCAGTGATGATCTTGTGGAAGGCTGAGGATCCAGTAGACCAGATAATGATTGCAGTTAAGCATCAGATGTGTATACAGTCAGGAAGTGTTTATTTTTGGATTTTGGAGGGTAGGCAATATGTTCTATGAAACTGGTTGACCATTTAGGGACTTGATCGTTTTTAAACAAGCATCAATATGGCTTGTCTGGGACTGTATATATAAATGCATGCATCTGAAAGAAACATACTGAAACATTCTTGTTTCATTTGGTCACAGAAATGTGTATAATCAGAAAATGGCTATTTTAGGAGGCAAAGTTGCAGTCTGTATGAAGGAAAATGATAATTGGTCTGGATTATCTGGGCAATGTGTATGTACATTGCATGAAATAAGCTTAAATATATGACTGTGTATGAATATTTTTCCCATATTCAGAGGTGTGCCGAATTAGAATTTGGTTATTTTGGGAGTAAGACTTGAGAGGTACTCTATGTATCAGTGCATGTACCATTGATCTGGCTTGTCAGGGGCAGTCAAACTCACATGGAGGAGATGGAATATATGTATGGGAAAGAAAAAAAGTAGCATAGCATTTACATGGATAACTTTGAATTGCAACTAGGCTATCCTTCTCTCTCTACTTATTCCCTGGTGTTCCTAAGTTGTCATTTTGAATCTTGTCTGATGTTTTTTCTTCTTTCAGAGAAGATACTGTTCTCAACAGACTACTTTCTGTACCTGAAAAAATCTGTCTCTGACATCTGGTATAGAGAGTCTGAGAGTCAGGGGTATTTGGCTTCCGCCATTTATATTATTCCTTTTGTCAGACTGCACATCAGAAAAAATCCAGTAAATACAAAATGTCTATTTGACCACAGTATTGTCATCCGCTGTCCTTCCTCATTTGTTCCTTGCCATTTGTGAAAAAAGCTGCACTGCTAGATCACTCAGATAAACTTGAAGCCAGGAGTTCACTTTCAGATTCCTCCTCCTGCCCAAAGTCTCGCCACAGATACATCAGACATAGCCTGGTGAGCTTGTTCATAAGGATGTGGTACAAGGAGTTTGGTCAGAAATGGACAGGGAAGTACACATAAACATAAAAGACATGAAAGCATTGATTCTGGCTCTTCAGTTTTTCTGTCACCTATGGTCCCCAGGAAGACTTCTTGTTCTAATAGACAGTACAACTGCCTTGTGGTATATAAACAGGGAGGCTAGCAGTGATGGCTTGGGACATTGCTGTTCATCACAACCTTTTTTTTCATGCAGGGTGCATTTCATCAGAATAGAGAAGCTTGACAGATTGCTTGAGCAGATTAAGGGCAGATCCCCTTGAAAGGATATTGAATAGGGAAGTCTTCCTAGAGATTGTCCATTAGTGGAGTACTCCACAGATCAGCTCAGTATATTTTGTTCCAGGACCTGTTACAGGGAAGCCTAGGCAATGGAAACTTTTTCCTTCGCTTGAAAACAGAAATTCCTTTATGCCTCCCTCCTTTCCTATTATTCAAAAAGTCTTGAAAAATTCAGGAGGACAGTTCCAAAATTATTTTTGTTTGACCCCCTTTTGGCCCAGACAACATTGGTTCTCCCTTCTGTATTGACTGGCCCTCAACACACATTACTCAGCAGGGTAGACTTGCTCACACAACAGAAGGGGTTTCTTATTCATCAAAACCTGAACACACACAGACTCACAGTTTAGATAATAAACTTCTTTTTTCTTTTTTGTGATATACTTTTGATGCCTTTTAGGCACTTTCATTTTGAGGAAGTGCTGCATTTAATAAAGGAGGCTAGAAAACCTGCAGCTAGAAATAAATGGAAAAGAAAATGATAACAAAAGTAAGGATCTGATCATTTTTAGGTAGAGATAGCTTGTATTGTCCTGTATTTACGTGGGATGCTCAGTTTGGGTTTGGCATACACTTCCATCAAGATAACATTTGTCAGCCATTTCAGCCTGTCTTCCATAGATCCACCTCTTTCTTGTTCTGAGGTCACAAAATTCATAAAAGTTAGCCACCCAGAAAATCGTTCTCTCTTCCCTAGGACTTGAATTATGTCCTTGAAAATGTAACTTTATCATCCTTTAGACCAGCTTCTTCAGCACCTTTAAAATATTGTACAAGGAAAACAGTTCTTCCTGTTGCTCTAACCTGTACTAAAAGGATTTGAGTTACAAGTCCTGACATGTCTCCATCCTTTTCTGGCTTTCTTCCAGAACACTGTTTCCCTTAAAACTAACCCATCCTTTATGCAAAAAGTGGTCACAGAAATCTATGTAGCTTCCTGCATTTTTTCCTAATCATCAAAATAAAGGTGAAAGAGTTCTCCACTTGCTTGATGTGCACACAAAACCAAGATTTTACTTGAACAAAACAAAACAGAAGAAGTTAGAAAATAGGATCAGTTAATCATCTCCTTTGAAGGAATAAAAAGTAAGGTCTTCCAGTAGCCGTATGGATATCCCTTGCCATCTCCTTTAGCTATTCATTTCTTAGTGAATCCCTCTAACATAGAGTCAAAGATCATTCTACAAGAGCTGTAGCTTCCTCGGGGGCCTTTTTCAAAGGACTAGATTCCAAACCCATACTCAACTGGATTTGCTAGAACTATTTCCCAAGGGTTACTGGACTCCAGTCTGGTTCTTCTTGGAATAAGCTGGCTAATGCCCCTACACTTGCCAGCTGACAGTGTCCCAATTTGTATCCAATTAACCAGGTCCTAGTAGTCATCTCTGGCATCTTTCAATTCTCAAATGTTAAAAAGGTTTGATTTTAATTCATTCTCCTCTCATTATGTTGTCCATTGTCATGCAAGTCAACAAAAATGATACAGCAGCCCAGAAAAGAAAAAGAGTTATGTGACACACTGATAGCTTTACACTTATTTTTTTTTCTAAATTTTTTTCGTCACTGTGCTTTACAGATCGTGATGTCTTTCCTTGACAGAATTTGTCTATATCATCTCCACATAGTTAGTATCCCTAGCACATGGTTGAAAGCCACCTGAGAAGGACTGCTATTCAGGCAGCCATGGGGGTGCTTTGTACCCTTTCTAATATTCAGCAGTGAAGGTATATATTATAAGATCTTACCCCTCCATTGGACAGGAGATGTTTGACCAGCTTGTCCAAAGTGGCCCCTCTGCCTTCTGGGCAAGTGCATGCTCCTGTTCACCTGTTATGATGGCAGGTGTGCAGACTTCTTAGTGGGTAAATGTATACCCCAAGACTGCCCCTCCTGTTGCTTGGCACCCTCTTGTAAAGAATTGTGCTATTGTATGACCCTTGCCATCCCCTCTGCTTTGATAGGCACTCAGTCCTTATCATGCCATCTCCAGCAGACACCCAAGCTGCTAATTAAACTAATGTAGTAAAGGCTTTATTTCACTACGATAGCAGAGATTGGCTAAACTAATTGCAATGATGCTTTGGAATTTGCCCATAAGAAGAAAGTATGTAATACTTGAATTGCTTAATTCTGTTTGTTTTGTTATAGGTTTCAGGTTAGATTTTTAATGTTGTCCCTTAGGTAGACCTTTTGTGTATGTCTTTAAAACTGCATGTTACTGTATGGATGTTTGAGAAATACCACAGGATCTTTCACGTCCGTCTAAATTATTACTAGATTAGGCAGATGGTACCTCTGTTTGATATCTTATGTCTAGGATGACTAGGAGTGATTTTTTTTATCACTTTTATTACATTCTTACATTCTAAGCAGTGACATAGGTACATGTGCAGTAATGAAAAACAAACTGTAGCAAACATTTTTCATCTTCATGTATACATATCGTTTTCTTTTTAACAGTTATCATTCACTCTAATTATTACATACATTGCTCAATTCCTGCCTTACTTTAAACTTCACTCCTCCACCTGAACATTATTCTTCATGTATTGTTTCCTCAAATTCCATCAGTTTCTGTGTAGTTTGTTCCTTCCCTTTTCTAAAGATCCCATCTCCAATTCTTTTATCTCCTTTAAATATCCAGTACTTTAGTTACAGTTGGTTTAGAGTTTGTTTTCCATTTTCTAGCATTTGCTTTTTTGGCAGATCATAGCTTTTAGCTTCACAAAGCCTTACCATGTCTGGGCAATTCATATCCTATATCCCACCTCGAAACAATTTTCTTAGTTTACAATTATTTGAGTACTCTGTAGGACATTTTTAAAATCTACCAACATATTACATTCTGAAATGACATATTCCTAATTACCTTTCTCTGTCTCATCACACCTTGGGCATTTGCTGTCTGCCTGAAAAAAAACATCTCCAAAGTCTGCTTTGGGTATAAATTGTCTGTGTAAACACTTCCAAGAAAATATTGTAAACTTTCTGCACTTCGTAGCATAATTGGGAATCATGCAGATGTCTTCCAGTTTGTTCTTTTGTATGTTGCCTTTCCATTTTTTTTCCAGACTTTTCTAAACTTTTCTTCTACTCTTCTACCGGGTTCATTTTGAGCCCCAAATGAACCTAAAAACATCTCTAATAGCTCTTTTTCCATTTGAGAGAAAAACATGTATATTCTGCCTAGATATGTTTTTTCCTTAATATGTAAGTATTCAACATGTGTCTTTTCCTCAAATGATAAATAACTTTCCACCTTTTCCACCAAGCCAACAATGTTTTTGTTTCAGTATCTCTTTCCAGTGACTTATTGCACCTTTATACTTAACCAGATTTCAGTCCCAGAATCATTATTTCTTTCTTGTGAAATCTCATTTTTGTTTTATCTTACCTGTCCCCATACATTTCATTTTATGTAATTGCAGACATGCTTTTAACAGATTTTCATTCTATCTCTTCTGTTTTCTTATTAGAATGAAATCATCTGCATATGTTATACATATTGATAATGTAACTCTTCATTCCATCTCCCATCTTGCATCTGTTATTTCTTACATGTGTGTGTGTAATACTGCATTTACTACTAATATAAATGAACACATACTAATCCCTGATGTTCATCATGTTTCACTGTTGCAGTACTAACCAATAGGTTATCCGGCTCCCAGTAATCCTCAATCGGCCAGAATACCAAAGGTAAGTAAATATGACTTCGATTGTCATCGGTTGTAAAGGATGTCAGGACGTCCAGTACAAAAGGAGGCAGCCAACGTCACTTCCTCAGTCTTCCTTGCCACGGAGCCTGAAGCAGAAGCTTTTTTGCACGAGTGCCGGTCAGCAGTTTACCTTTTTGGTTTCCAACTACAAAGTTGAAGTCAACTACAGCTAAGTACCCCATTGGGGATCCTCTTTTCTTGCCTTAATGAATGTCAGAAAAAGTTAATAATTGTCTTACCTGTGGAAAGCAGATTCCCCACAGATTTTCATTCCTGTTGTATTATTTGTTTAGGTCTTGACCACGACATTCCTAATTGTGATCTCTGTGCTTCCTTTAATCCGCGTACTATTCGTCGTCGGCCTAAGCTTTTAGCTAAGCATTTTGGAGTGTGGCCTAAATTTCTCGGTATGATGTCAGCTGGTCTTCAGGCTTCAGATATCCCTAAGAAACGTAAGGATAAGGACCGCAACAGGCTTCAGAGGGTCAAGTCTTCAGATGATAAGTTGGTCGTCAGTCCTGCAGTAGCCAGTGAGGTGCCTTTGCAGGCCCTGCAGTCCAAGAATTTTCAACTGCAGGCCTCGGTTGAGACCATTTTGGAGTCCCCCAGGCCTCTGGCTTCCATTTTGTCTTCTGACCTTCCACCTGTTGCTTCTTTAGCTGGATCCGGAGCCGCTAAGCTGGCTCCGGTGTCTGAGGCCTCCGTTCTTCGGACAGCAGACTCATACCGACGACCTCTGCCATGACTTCAGCGGTTGTCAGACACCCCCCCCCAGGTCCTTTAGACTTGCAGGTAAATCTTCCAGTCGTAAGCCTGTGAAGAAACAGGCTTCAGTTTCCTCTCATTCCCCTCAGTCTCAAATGGTTAAAATGGCTAATGATCTTTTGACTCTTATTAGGGGTTCACAGCCTCCTCCTTCAAAAAGAGGTAGGGATGTCTCTCCTGAGGCTTTATCTTATTCAGGTTCTGATACTTCTAACATTTTTGCTGATGAAGAGGATGTTTCTCAGGTTTTTTCTCATTTTGAGGATTCAGATGCAGAGGAATCCATTCCTTCTGCTTCTCCTCCAGAGGATTTCTCTTTTGGTGATACTTTGAATACTCTCAGGGAGCATTTTAAATGGGAAAGTCAGGATTATCCCCAATCTAAGAAGATTAGGGAGTTTTTGGGTTTGCCGCAGCATAAGCCTCTGGCTATTCCTCCAGTGCTGGAGGTGGTGGTTGATGTTTTTCTGGAAAAATTCCAGAAACTCCAAATTCGGTTCCTCCTGCTCCCAGGAAACCTGACAGGTACTATAAGAGTCCCTGATTCTCATTTGTTTCTTTTTAGGAATCCACTCAAGGACCTAAAGGAGTTAAGGCCACTGTTACCAAAAATCCTGTTCCTTCTGACAGGGAGTCTAGGAACCTAGATAGGTGGGGTAAAAAAGTTTATACCTCTGCCACTCTTGCTATTAGGTCTACTAATTGCCTTTTTCATATGCTTAAGTATCAGCAGCACACCTTGGAGGCTATTAAAAGTCAAAGATTGCAAATGTGCCTCTTTTGGCAGAGAGTAAGGATATGCAGAATTTGTGAATTCTGTCAGTCTTGTTAATAAACATTCATTGCATTGTGGTTTTGACATTCTAGAAGCCTCCTGCAGGGCTACAGCTACTAGATCTGTTATCAGAAGGTATGCTTGGCTCAGGGAGCAGCCCCTTCCAGAGCCTGTTAAGTCTAAGCTTTTAGACGTACCTTTAAATAAGGACAGGCTTTTTGGCAGCAAAGCAGAGGAAATGCTCAAAAAGATGAAGGATAAGGCCAAGTCTATGCAAACAATTAAGGATTTTCTGTAAGTTCAACCTCCTTGCTTCAGCAAGAATTACCCTTCTAAGAGTTGGATGTTTCCTGATACCAGCAGACAAAACCATTCTCGGACTAGATGTTACAAATCTTCTAGGGGGCATGTGGCTACCCCTCAAAGGTCTAAGTGTTGGCATGCTTCCACTTCCAAGGCGGGAAGTTCTAAGCCTGCATCTCAATCCAAACATTCTCAATGACTATGTCCAACTTCTGCCTGTTCCTGCATGTCCGTAGAATCCTTTAGGTGGAAGGTTGGCCTGTTTTGCAAATGTCTGGGCCACCATCACAGACGACAAATGGGTACTCAGAACTCTATCCCTAGGACACAGGTTTTCTTTCCACACCTTTCCAGTACCTGGACGTTCCTCCAAGCCAAAGGGCAGAAGTAATAAAGCAAATTTTTTCTCTGTTACATCTGGGAGCAATAGAATCAGTTCCTGCTCAGCAGGTAGGCCAGGGCTTCTATTCCAGACTTTTCTTAGTTCCAAAAAAAGAAGGCACCTGTCGTCCTATCCTTGACCTATCCATTCTGAACTCTTTCTTGGTAATTCCAAAGTTCAAAATGCTCACTCTGCATCAGTTGCTACCAATGTTTGTCAAGGACTCCTGGGTGGTAACTTTGGATCTCAAAGAAGCTTATCTGCACATTCCTATCAGGGAAAGTTGCAGGCAATACCTTTGTTTCAGAGTGGGCAAGCAACATTATCAATTCTCTGCAATGCCCTTAGGCTTATCTACTGCTCCCAGAGTTTTCACAAAGTGCCTAGCTCCAGTCATTGCTTTTTGCAGGCCAAAAAAATTTCAGATTTATCCATACTTGGACGACTAATTCAAGCAAATTCTCAAGAACAGCTGTTAAAGGATCTAGAATTTGTGAAGACACTTCTCTCTTCCCTGGGTTACACTCTCAATGAGGAAAAATCAAAAATGGTGCCATCCAAGGAGATAACATTCCTGGGAGCAAGTCTGAACACAGGCACCAGATGATATATCTCACCCAGGAGAAGCAGGAAGCTCTTTCAGTTTACTTCAAGGTTTTGGCAAGCCTGTCCCAGCTCCCTGCAAGGAAAGACCTGCAAACTCTGGGATACATGGCCTCTTGCGTTCTCATGATTCCATATGCAAGACTGCATATGAGGAAATTGCAATGGTACCTCAAGAACCTTTGGTGTCAACACACACAGGACGTGGATATGATAATTCCTCTGCTTCCATGTCTGCAGACAGAGTTTCTTTGATGGGTGATAGCCTGTCTACAAAACAAAGGCATGCCTTTTCATCCCCCTCCTGCCATTCAGGTTCTTACCACGGATGCATCGGCCTACGCCTGGGGAGCTCACCTGGATGGCAGATGCTTACAGGGACGGTGGAATGCCCAGCAGATGCACCTGCACATAAACCTAAAGGAGTTGATAGCAGTTCAGCAGGCCTTACTAGCTTTCAAGCATCTTCTGTCACCAGGAACTCTGCTTGTCAGAACAGACACCAGTCATGTGGTCCATCAACAAACAGGGTGGGACTCATTCTTACCCTCTGTGCAGAGCACGATTCTCTGTTCCATAGCAGCATCCTTGGGCCTGCATCTCCTAGCTCAGTTTTATTCCAGGGAGACTCAGTGTTTTGGCAGACCAGTTGAGCAGACAGACACTGGAACCTCACGAGTGGCAACTGAACAGAGCAGTCTTTTACAGCATCATTCAACGTTGGGGCACTCCTTAGGTGGATCTTTTCTCCTCCCCGGGCAACCACCTTCTACCACTTTTTTTTGCACCAGACAGCATCACAGCAAGGCCTGGAGAGTGGATGCTGTGTCCTTCCCTTGGACGCTTCTGTCAGTTTATGCCTTCCCTCTTCTTCCCAGAGTATTATTGAAGATCAGGGACGAAAGACCAAGGACTATTCTCATAGCTGCAGACTGGCCCAGACAGCATTGGTATCCACTGCTTCGCAGTCTCTCCCAATTTCCTCCTTGGTGTCTCCCTCTGAAACCAGATCTTTTGGTTCAGGAAGGGGGAAACATTCTTCATCCTCATCTTCAGTCTCACCATTTGGCAGCATGGCTCATTGTACGAATCAGTCCATTTCTTCTTCCCTTTCCCAGCAGGTGGTTAATGTACTTCAGGAGGCCTAGCACTAGGAAGTCCTGCGCTGGCAAATGGGAAAGATTCTCTTTTTGGATGCAGGCTAGAGGGAAATCTTCTTCTCAACTTACTCTTCTTCTGATTCTGGAATACTTGGCCGATTTGCTTCAGGGTGGTCTTTCTTTTTCCTCTTATCAAGATCCATGCTTGAGCCATTTCTGCTCATTGTTCTTTTGAGCAACCCATTTTCTCTCATCCCCTGATGAAAATGTTCTCAGAGGTTCTTGCAACTTAAAACCTCCCAGAAGGGCACCTACTCCAGCCTGGGATCTTTTGTTCTAGAGAAACTCACTCTTCCTCCTTTTGAGCCAGCTGCCACTGCAGATTTAACGTTTCTGTCTTGGAAGACTGCCTTCTTTTTGTCTATAACTTCAGCAAGGAGGGTTTCGGAGCTGCAAACTTTGATGGCTGTGGAGCCTTTTCTTATTTTCCATGCAGATCATGTCTCTCTGAGAACCAGTCCCTCTTTTATGCGTAAGGTGGTTTCTAGTTTGACTCTTAATCAGTCCATACACCTTCCTACTTTCTTTCCTAATCCTCGAAATAGAGATGAAAGGATCCTACATTCTCTTGATGTGCACAGACAGCTCAGGTTTTACCTGGACAGGACTAAAGACCTTCGGAAATCAGCACAGTTATTGGTCAGTTTTGCCCCTGGAGCTCAGGGCAAAGCTATCTCTAAGCAAACCATTTCTAAGTGGATTGCACATTGTATAACTTTTTATTATTCCTTTCTTGGCAGGTTCTTCCTCAAGGGGTTAGGACCCACTCCACAAGAGCAGCTTCCACTTCTGCAGCCTTTTTAAGGGGTGTCCCTACTAAGGACATTTTAGAGGCTGCCACATGGTCTTCTGTTCACACTTTCACAAAGCATTATAATTTGCCTTTGTTTTCAAGAGCCAGGGCAGGGTTTGCCACTGCTGTTCTGCAGGGCATTCTCTCCAATCCTTGATTCTGTTGGTACCTCCCCCCTTTTCTCTGGGCTTTGGTAATCAATCCATTGGTTAGGATTGCAACAGTGAAACACGATGAACATAGTACAGTTGTGTACACTTACCATAAATGTAGATGTTCGAGTGTAGTCACTGTTGCAGTCCTGGTTTCCCTCCCTCCTTCCCCCTTTTTTGATCCTCTCCTGTTTTCCTTTCCTAAGATACAGGCTGAATCTGTTTTTATTTGCCAAAGTTATTTTGGCTTAAGCATTGTTTTCTGGGGGCTCCTGACTGTTATGGCAAGAAAGACTGAGGAAGTGATGTCGGCTGCCTCCTTTTGTATCGGACGTCCTTTACAACCAACAGCAGCCGACGTCATATTTACTTACCTTTGGTATTCTGGCCGATCGAGGGCTACCAGGAGTCGGATAACCCATTGGTTAGGACTGCAACAGTGAATACACTCGAACATCTACATTTATGGTAAGTGTACACAACTGTACTTTTTACTCCTCTATCAAAACTTTTTCTCATCCATCCTTTATCATAACCTGAATTTTCATAACGCTTCTTTATTACATTAATTTTTTTTCCTGTGCCATATGACTGTAAAATTTGCCTCATTGCTTAATGGCTCTCTCTATCAAAGGCTTTTGCTACATCATATAGTATCAGTCTTATCTCTTTATTTTCTGTGTGTCATATCTACTACTAATTGCACTATAATTAACATTTTGTTCACCTCTCTCATTTATGCCATAGATCCCTTGTTCTGCTACCTTATCCACCACTTTCCCCATACTTTTTTGGTGGTATTTTGATAAATATGTTATAGTCAGTATTCAAGGCTTCCAATGTTTATATATTTTCTTTCCATAAAAAATTTTATTGCATGACGTATGACTTCCTCTGTTATATCTTCCTTCATCGATTCATTTAATGTTTTTAAAAACCTCTTTCATTTTAATTCATTTCCTTGTAATACTCTTAGCCTATATCATCCTGTCTTGGCAGTGATTCATTCTTACCTTCTTTTAACACCTTCTCTGTTTTTGTTTTCAATTTTTGTATAATTTTCTAAAAAAAAAATCACTTTCCACATCTAAATATATTTTTATACTTCTGCTTATACACTACCCATCCTTGTGTTCTGTTTTCATAAAATTGACTCATTGTCATATAAACTTTCTGTAATACTTCCTTCTCTTTTATCGTGTCTTCTTCCTTTTAAAAATCTGCAGTTAATGCCTTTATCCCTTCAGTCTTTGATGTTAGCCAGAAGTTCTCTTTGCAGCACTCACAATGTGCCCAGTATTGATTCCTTCTGCTGTTCATGTGGAGTTGCATGTATCGGGAACATCTCTAAGTATGACTGCAAATTCTTTTTTATAAGATCCCCATTGCTCCTACTACTGTTGGAACTGTCTGAGTATCCTTATTCCACATTACCCTCATTTCTGCCTGCAAATCCTGGTATTTTATGACTTTGTGTCTTTTTGTATGTAAGACAGTGTAGTCACTGGGTGTAGCAATTTCAGTGATCAGTGCTACTTTTGTCTTTTTCATGGCTGTTGGTAATGGGTGATCCCATGTGATATAAACTTCATAATTTTTTATAATTATAATGCTTTGTGGCTCATGTTTCCAGTGTTTTTCAGCTACTTCAGTATTATAATGTTTGCACAATCCCCAGTACAGCAGTCTTGCCACATTGTTATGCCTTTTAGTATACAGTCCTTTTGCCAGTAGTTTATTACAACCAGCAACAAGATGTGCAACTGTTTCCAATTCTGTTTTACATAACCTACATTTGTCTGTTTCTCCCACATCTTAAATGGACTTTATAAACCACTGTGTATGTAGTCCACTATCTTGGGCCACCAATATTAACCTTTCATCTTTTAGTTTAAATTCTCCTCTCCTTAGCCATTCCTGCATTCGATCCTGATCCATTCAGAACCCAGTACTCCTTTTTAATTTCTCCAAATCTTTTGGGTTTCTAATATCATGATGGGAATGGATCCCATTCTTATGTCAAAGTATGATTGAAGTTCATGAAATTAGTATTGTTTTAATTTTTGATGTCAGCCAGAAGTGCTCTTCGCAGCACCCTCTGTGTCCAGTAGTGACTCCTTCTGCAATTCGTACGGAGTTACATGTATTGGTAACATATCTAAATACGATTGTAGATTCATTTTTGTAAGACCTGTTGCTCCTACTACTATTGGACTGTCTTAGTATCTTTTTTCCACATTGCTGTAATTTCTGCCTGCAAATCCTGATATTTTATCACTTGGTGCCTCTCTGTACACAAGACACTGTAGTCACTGGGTGTCACGATTTCAGTGATCAGTGCTACTTTTGTCTCCTTTTCATGCACCACTATATCTGGTTTTCTTGCATCTGTCTTTTGAACTGTTGGTAATGGGTGATCCCCTGTGATGTAAACTTCATCATTTTGTATGATGCTCTGTGGCTCATGCTTCCAGTGTTTTTCAGCTATTTCAGTATTATAATGTTTGCACAATCCCCAGTGCAACAGTCTTGCCACATTATTATGCCTTTCAGTATACAGTCCTTCGGCCATTAGTATAGCCCAACCAGCAACAGGGTGTGCAATCTTTTTTTACAAAACCTATATCTGTCTGTTTCTACCACATGTTCAATGGACTTTGTAAACCAATGTGTATGTAGCCCACTGTCTTGGGTTGCCAGTATTAACTTTTCATCTTTTGGTTTGAATTCACCTATCCTTAACCATTCCTGCATTCAATCCTGATCAACATGAGGTTCTTCCTTGATTTCCATTCCCGCTTGATGCAGATATGCTTCTGCTAGACTGAGAAGGGATGTTATCTTAGATTTATTCTCCTCATGTTTCAAAACTTTCACTATGTTTAGATCTTGTGAGGTCAGCAGATATGTATGCAGTCCCACGATTGCAGATCTGTACATGTAATCAATTTCAAGGAGGCCCATACCTCCTTCGGAACGGGGAATATATAATCTTGGTATGCACTGATTTTTATAAATCATTTGGTGAGCATGAAGCATCCTTCTCTTTTCCTGTCTAATCTATCCATCATCTTTTGGGGCCAGTCACTCCAAAACTGTAAGGACAGGAAGAGCAAATTGGTTTATAGATTGAATTTTGTTCCTAGATGTCATCCCTGTTTTCATAATTAATTTAAGTCTTCTAATATATTCCTAAGTTTTATTCGCATTGTTCATGTTTTATTGTTGATTCTTACTCAATTCCCAAATATTTATATACTCCCTCTTGCTCAAGTTCTTTTATATCACATTCTTGTCCTAAAATGATGTTTTCTTGGTGCTGCAGCTTTCATGCTGTAAAGGTTGCTTTTGCATATTTATCAAGACCAAATGTCATTCTTGTATCATCTGAAAAAGTGTTGACTACTTGCAGTTGTACTTTCAGTTCCTCATCTGGTGAGCTATACAGTTTTAAATCATTGACAAAGAGAAGATGAAAAGTCTTTACACTTTGTTAGCCATGACCAAATCTGTTAAGCAGACAGCTTAATGGGTTAAGGGCAAGGCAAAAGAGCAGTGGTGATAGTCACCCTGGAATATCCCTCTTTGGGCTTTTATCCCTGGAATAATAATTTGTCCTTTATCATGGCTTAACTGCAAAGTGGTTTGTCGCTGTTTCATGGTTGCTGAAATGTAATATATTAGTGTAGGGTGCATCTTGTACATTTTTAAGCATACTTTTATCCAATAATGTAGGATACTGTCAAATGCTTTTTGTAGTCAGTCCATGCCATACTTAGATTCTTCCCCTTTTTACAGTTCTCCATTATGACTTTAACAACAAATGATCCTTTGTTCCATATGACTTTTTTTATTGCCCTTTTGTTCTATTGCAAAAATTGAGTTTCCTTTTAAATGACTATAAACTCTGTCAGCATCAATTCCAGTGTATGGTTTATACATCGTCAGAAGGCAAGTTATTGGCCTTTAATTTTTAGGGTAGCTTGCAGGTTCACTCTTAAGGAGGAGCATTATTTTTCCTATTGTGGCCAGGTTGGTATCTGTTCGGGGTCGCATATAAATCTTGCTCATGACTAAATCTTAGTGAAAATATGTTAATACTGGGATTTTCTAAGTAGAGGCTTTTCTTAACGTTGTTTCAATCTCTCTGGCTGTTACTTCATCCCATTTCATGTCCTTTACCTTTGAACAACTTCTTTCTTTTACTTCTACTATCCATTTAGCATCTTTATTATGTTCCACAGGATCTTCATAAATACTTCTCCAAAATGTATCTATTTCTTCTTTTTTGACAGTCTTTCAATTCCTTTTACCTTGTTTCCCAATTCTCTGTAAAACTTTTTTAGGTCATTAATAAATTGCTTATTTTGTACCTTTACTTTATATGTATGTTTTCTAAGTTTTTTCTGCTTCTACTGATATTTTGTTTATTATTTGCGCTAGTGCATGATAAATCCTGATCCGTTATAGTATTACTCTTTGCTTTTACCACGTTTATCTTTGAGTATTTTTGTTGATCTTTCCCCTCTTCTATACTCTTCTAACAGTGACACTTCTTGTCTTAATTGCTTTATAGTTTTCTTTGTTTGATACTTCATGATGGTATTTGATTTCTCCCCTTCCTTACCGACTTGTGTTTTTCTGGTAGAATTTTATCTGTTATTAATTTAGCTGCACACTAATATATCCTGTTTACTTCTGTTATATCGCATGGATCTCTAGGGACAGTCCTAATTACTGTGTTAATTTGTTTTATCAAACTTCTAACTTTTGAGGTTTTATTGATCTTCTGCAGTCTATTTCTTTCATTGATCTTAATATGTCTATCCATCTCTATTAAATCAAATAACTCTTCTCTTAACTCATTTTCTTCTAAACTGAGGGCACATTTTTTGTTCTCCGTTTTCTGTGGGCATTATATAGAAAGTTCTATAGCATCATCCTGTGTCATCCTTTGCTCTGTTATATGGGACCTCACTTAGCCTATCAGTCCTCATCATTGACTGCGTCAGAATTGCCACAATTTCCTGTTCCTTCACTTGCTGTCCAGCTTCAAGTGAAAGTTTATAATGGCTTCCTGTGGAAGGCTCCACAGTATCTTCATATGGCAACTGACCAATTGCTTTTTGTTCTGCTGGTTTCTCCTTTATTTGGATGTCTTTTGCTCTATCCTGCTGTGGTGCTTTCTGAGTTAGATTTTCTACACTGAATCCTTCACTTTGCAGGTACTCCATAACCTCAGTTTCTGTTACTTTAACTTCTGCATTACTAAACTAATCTTGTTTTCTACTTTTCCTCTGTCTTCTTATTTTTTGAATTGTAAAGTTTAACATGTCTGGATTCCTTTGCCTTTATTTCTCTTCTTTGGTGCTGCTGTTTTTGTATTGATTAGTTTTGCTTTCTCCTTTGCATAAATATTATACCATATTAAATCTTTTTCTTTCCCATGTCCATATTTCTTCTTCAGATGTCACCTGATCTTCCTGTTTCTCCTTACTCTGGGGACTCGTTCCTTTATGCTGTGATGTAACTTGTGTTGGACCTTCTACACCAAATCCTTCACTTCGCAGGCATTCCCTAACTTCAACTTCTATTTTTTTTTTTTTTTACTTCTACTTTACTAAACTTCTTTTCTACATTCCTTCTTTGTGATTTTTAATTTATTGTGAAATTTTCCATATCTGGATGCCTTTGCCTGTATTGCTCTTTGAATATCTTTGGGGCTGCCTTTTTTTATATTTATTAATTTGGCTTTCAACTTTGCATAAATATTGCAACATGTCAGATCTGTCTGTCTTTCCCATGCCCATATTTCTTTTTTATACTTTTCAAAAATATCTAGGTTTTGTTTATATTTTCACACTTCCTTAGATTCTTTTTCCAATCAGATCAAAATTTCTTGATCTTTATAATGTTTTTCACAAATCTGTTGTATTAATGAACACAAATTATTATTTGAAGCTTCTGACAGTTTTTCTTGTGGAAGTATTTTTCTTTCCTCTAATTTCTCTGTCAATCTTTTTGTATATCGTGTGTCTGGAAATTCTTTATGCATAATAGTAACAGTACATTATTTGTTTCTTATTCTATATAGTCCACTCTATCGTCTTTATGGCTCATCTTTGGCATACCAGTTTTTATGATTTTTTTTGTGGACTGCTACTTCCTTCTACAACAGGGGAGCCATCCTCCCCCCTGGGCCTGGTCTGACCCCATTGTAGGAACGTTTCCATATTTTGAGGATTCTATACGGTCATTTGTTCCAGTCCTGGCACCAGTGCGCATACCAGGATTGGGCACTCTTTGATCCTAGGTCTTGTGCACTCCACTACCTTTTTTAATTTTTAACCTACTTATGTCCATGATATGTGTGTGTGTCTTTCGGCTTTTCCCGGTTAGGGATCGCCACAGCGGAACTCCGGTCCACTAATGATTGGCAGTAGAGTTTTACGTGCTGGCTTGCCGGGCCTAACGCACAACCTTCAATGAAGGAACGCCCATTCACGCATGTCGTCACACAGTAGACGCTCTAACTGAGAATCGAACGGGCAATGCCTAACTGTGAGGCGACAACGCTACCGCAGCACCACTGTCCATGATATATGTTGTATAAAATACATTTTGTATATCATTGTCGTCTTGGTGAGATTTTGTGAAAAACAGTGTTCACCTTGTGAAGGTACTCACCAAGATTTGAGGATGAATTTAGTTTCAGCAGTACTACTCGCCTTTGCTTGCTGACTTATCTCTGCATTCAGACTCCCTCTGTTATTTCTCTTATGTTTTAGAAGAAACTGTAGAATCGGTTTCAGTTTTAGACTGTCTTTTTTTATGTCTATTCTGTATTCTTTCCTATTTTAAATCTTCTTGTTTGATTATTTCTCTTAGCATCTTAATATCTTTTATTTTTCATTTTTTTCCCTCAGGTTAGAGTTAAAAATCTCCTGCCGTCATTCTTGACATATTCACTAACACAAGTCATTTAATTTCTTTAGACAGTTGTTTTTCTCTCTGTCATATTAGTATAAGCATATGTCAGTATTAACTTTATACTTTTTTCTCTCATTCTGATATCACATGTCAGCACCCTTCCTGGTACTACTATTATTACATTTAGAATACTTATGCCTTTATTTTTATAAGAATTCCAATTCCAGAACATGTCACATTTCATACTACACCCCCACACACACAACTAAGTATGATTTCTGTATTTTTTTCCCTTGTTGCATCTAGTATCTAGCAAACAAAATTAAAAAATATATATATTTTGTTGCACCATTCCACCAACCACAAACTTTTTATATGTAATTTCTAATGTTGTTCACATGTAATGCTGAAATTTGTGTATAATCCTTTTATTTTTTTTGTAAGATTGTTACTTGAAGATCTTATTTTACTTTTCCCGTCTCCAACTGTTTTTTTTATATTCTTGTTCCAGATCTTTATTTTTCTTTTCCTGAGTCTCCCACCAGTTGATTTTTCCTCATCTTTTCCTTGCTATTCTGTCTCCATTTCTCCCTCTTCATCAACTTTGCTTTCTAAATGTGGAAATCTGTTTTCTTCCTTTGCCTTCAGTACCTTACTTTGAACTATTATTTCTTCCATCTCTAACTTGTCTTCAGTACTCCCTTTCGCCCTACCAACTTCTCTTTCAACATTTTCTGTAGTAATATTTTCTACTCTTTGTCCTTATTCTCAGTTTTCCCTCTTCATTTACTCTTTCCTTTACTATTGTGGGACAGTCAAACCATAAGTACTCAAATTATGTACATTTTCTACAAACCAAGTTACAGTTTTTTTTTCTGACGATACATATCCCCCTCCCCACATTGGCTACGCCTTTGTTTGCTAGTCTTTTTATCCATACACAAATCATGTGCTGTAGGTTTTCCCCAGTATCGTACAAATCCTCTCTTACCATTCACAATTCCTGTATTTGAAATAAGTTGAATTTTCCAATCCTTAGCATCCAAGTATGAGGTTATGAGTTATGACTCACTAATAAAAGTTAGGCTGTTTGAAATGAGAAATATTTCAAGATTATGACAAAGTGAATCATCAGTTCTTGTCTCTGTGTTCCAACCCATCTACCTGCAGATGTTTCTTTTCAGGTTATGTAGCAAATACTTATTTTCTGAGTCTAATACTATTGCATTGTATTTCTTTATTTCATTTGTATAAATAATTCTGCAGTTTTGTCCTGTTGTACTACTAGCATTTGCCACCTGGTAGAGTAGTGCATCTCAGCACTTTTGAACATTGCTATCTCTGATCTGTGGGCCAGTACATGTACAATAGTCTGGGTTCATATGTCTAGGATTGATGGCATGTTATTCATAATTACATCATGTTGTTTTACAAAATGGACAATGGCTCAGTACTTGTGTTCCCCAAGATCAGAAAGGATCCACTTAACATTCCTTTCTCTGCTCATATTATATTAGTCATTGTGAGTCCTCACTCATCTCATTGTAAGAGTTCTGCTTTCTGAAGATGACAAGAGCCAAGGATAGTAGCTTGAGAGTAGCCTTGTTTTGCAGTACTGCGCAGTTGTTTTCAAGTCCATTTGATTGCTAGAAATCACTCTGAGGGATGATCTCCCTTCCTCCATCAAGTTGGTGTGTGCGTTTGCGTGCATGTGTGTGTGTGTGTGTGTGTGTGTGTGTGTGTGTGTGTGTGTGTGTGTGTGTGTGTGTCCGTATAATACACACGGACAGCATGCATACATTAATGTTCATATATGCGTCAGACTGTTATCAGATTCTTTATTTTGATTTTTTTAGTCATTCATTCATTTTTTCTTACCCTCTTTATCCAGTTCCACATTGTGAAAACTGTAAACATGATGGCAGATGCAAGACATACTCTGCATGAAAAATATGCTAACAGAATGAATTGCAGCGTCACTGACTAGAGCCTTTTAATAAATTGTATGCTTTGCAATGGAGAAATTGAGCAGATGTCTTTGTAAGTGTACATGATGTATTTCCGAGTGTTTGTGAGTCGGTACGTGTGGATGCTTAAATGACTGAGACATAACAATGCTATCAATTGTTTGTTGCTAGGATATTATAGCTTGGCTTTGGTTTTATGAAGTTGAAGTGCAGAGAATTTCTTTGTAGTTGTTAATTTCCCATGTATACCACTACATGTGTTAACAGCAATTATGAAAAAAAAAGAGAGAAGGAATATTTTTCTTGTATTGTCACCTCACAATAATAAGGGCACGGTAATATGCTTATGTTTTTTGTGTTTGTCACTGTCAGTTTTGAAACAATCTATTGGAATTAGGAGAGGTTATGTGCTGTTCAGGATGCAAACTTTATGCTAATTAGGTGCCAGCATTTTTAACTGGATGTTTCTTCTTTTAAAGAGCCTTCTTACCTGTTTTCTGGGTCTCCTGGTTGAGTAGCGTGATGTCATGTTTAACCAAATGAACTTGGTAGGAGTTGTAGAATTTTTTTGACTAGACTGTGAAGTAGGTCTCCTCAAATGAATGGAAAGAACCAAAGTTTCCCAAACAAATCACTATGCTTATTTTTCCCCTAAGCATTGTTGGGGAGGTGAACTTTCTGCAAGCCTTACTAAGTTTCACGTGATATTTTATTGTTTTAGATCAGCCTTGATGGGTTGGTAAAAGTGACTGGTTAGAGGTCTGATGAAATAGTGTTGTGGGTGTAAAGGTGAGAGCACCCTTAAGCCAGGAGCAGGGAACGCAACAGTTGTAGGAAAGACATATGCTTTAAATTTGTTTAGCTAAACATGAAATTAAGGCTCATGTATGAAAATAAATGTAAAGATGCAGATAAGCTGTTTGTGTTGTGCCTTTCATTTTAGGTACATTGACTCTTTCTTATTAAGATGCATAAGATTTTTTTTACATGGTTAATTGATTATAAATAAACTACAGTAGTAAAGCATCCCTTTCTCCTTTGTGTTTAGCATTGTCTGACCCTAGCAGTCGGTTATCAACTTCCCCACCACCTCCTGCCATTGCTGTCCCACTGCTTGAAATGGGATTTTCTCTCAGGCAGATCTCAAAAGCTATGGAAGCTACAGGTAAATATTTTCTATTTGCTTTTTCATTTGCCTAGAAACGTATTTATCCTGGAGCAGTTTCCTCCTCATTTTAAAATATATACGAGAAATATGCATTGTGACAGAGACTTTTCTTTCCCTTGTTAACATATTTACCAGACAGAAAATCACATTTTTAATCTGGGAGTTGTTCACATATTTTTAGTCTACACAGCAGAGTATTTTCAGTTAGTTTAAAGAAAAATTGAGTGTGTTATCCAATGTTGCTTTTTCTGTCTGCCTCAACCTGTGGGTTAGTGGATCTGAAGCCAGCAGCTTAGATTCTCTAGCTGTGAAGTTCTGCCTCATGTCCCATAATGCACTGCCTCTGAATCTCCTCAGATCTTTGTCACTTCAGCTTCCAGATGCGATATCCAAAACTCTGTTAGATAAATAACATTTTGTCGAAATTTTCTTCCTGCTGTTGTGCATGAATTTTAGTTTTTATCTCCTTCAGTGCTTAGTTTTTGGGTTTTCCAGTAAAAGAGCATTTCATTGGCTTAATTATTGAACAGATGATCTTGCTCTGTGCCTGGAGGGCATTTTGCTGCCTTTTTCTCCTACCAGTTGTATGTCTCTAACATCTCATGAACACCTATGTGATGTGGAATGTTATGCCTCTAGTACCTACACACATTTTTACATTCCCAAAGCATTTTATGAGAAATCAACTTAAAAACATAGCACAAAGAAATGCAAATATTTTGTGAACAATAAAAACTATTAAACTGGAACAAACAGCAGTGCTATCGGTAAAAAGTCTGCATTGATAACAGTCACAACCTTTACATCAATGCTTTAATATTTTATTCATTCATTCTCCTTCGGCTTTTCCCGTTAGGGGTCGCCACAGCGGATCATCTCTTTCCATTTCTTCCTGTCCTCTGCATCTTGCTCTGTCACACCAACCGCCTGCATGTCCTCTCTCACCACGTCCATAAACCTTATCTTAGGCCTTCCTCTATTCCTCTTACCTGGCAGCTCCATCCTTAGCATCTTTTTCCCAATATACCCATCATCCCTCCTCAGCACATGTCCAAACCAACGCAATCTCGTTTCTCTTGCTTTGTCTCCAAACTGTCCAACATGAGCTGACCCTCTAATATACTGATTCCTAATTCTATCCATCCTAGTCACACCGAGTGCAAATCTTAACATCTTTAACTCTGCCACATCCAGCTCTGACTCCTGCCTTTTTGTCAGTGCCACTGTCTCCAACCCATATAACATAGCTGGCCTCACTACCCTCTTGTAGACCTTTCCTTTCACTCTTACTGGT